>NC_047506.1:26436722-26483340 GCF_902827115.2 Pseudochaenichthys georgianus | reverse complement strand
TCCGGACCCAGACGCCGACCTATACGGACCCGGATCTATAATCAGTACATTAATAGGGGATTTCAATTTTGACTGGGCGATTCTATTTTAACCGCCGCCGACAGGGGGCGAAAGAGACGAGTGAGCGATACAGGGAGAGAAACACAGAAGAAGAGATGAGAGCGTGGCAGAGAGAAGCGGAGAGGAAAGTGAGTGAAGAGAAGAGTTAGTGATACAGGGAGAGAAGACGGAGAGGAGAGCGAACAGGTGTGTTAGCGGCAGACAGGGAGAGACAAATAATTACACATGGCGCTCTCCAAGAAGAGGAAAGTGGACAGTGAGAACAGCGCTTTTAACCCTGAGTGGACGGACTCATTCATGTTCATCCTGCCCACTGGGAGCACAGAACCAGTGTGTCTCATTTGTTCAGAGACCGTGGCGCTCATTAAAAGTGCCAAAACGCCACTATGAGACAAAACACAGTGTTTGACCAAACATTCCCTCTCAAGTTAGGACTGAGGTTACCTACTGTAACCCAGCTTCTATGAGTAAATGGCGCAGCCCTCTAACGGGCCGTCCACACAGCGGCGTGCGTTGACGCTTGGCGGTGGGCGTGTCTGAAGCTTGGGGAGTCAACGTGACCAACAACCAATCACATGAATCTCCCGCCCCCGACATAGCAACAAAGGAAAAGCCCGGTTCTTCTCCACTATTGCCAAAAATGGATGCCGGTTTTGTAGCAAGGGTAGCACGGGCAAGTGTAGTAGCAAGGGTGGCTTTAGTGTATGCAATGTCTCGCAGGAGGCCATGTAGTGTGCGTCGCTGTTGGGTACATCCGATACTCAGTAAACATCTGCAACGGGGGGAATACCACGTTCTGGTCCAAGAGCTCCGCCTGGATGATGTACTGTTTCAGCAGTACTTCAGGATGAGCAAAGACGTGTTGGACGAGTTGCTCGGAAAAGTGGGTCCACTGATTTCAAAGGCAGACACCCATATGCGTTTGTCAATCGGACCCGCCGAGCGACTCGCCATCTGCCTACGGTACGTTTTGTGTATTTCTACTTCTGTAACCTGACTCTGTATATAAAGAGAGAGAATGCATGCCATGGATGAATGATGAATGAAGTCTGTGATTTAGTTCAGATGGATGACATTAATTAAGATAGCTAGGTAAATACAGTATTGCTCCCCTGTGTGTGTGTGTGTGTGTGTGTGTGTGTGTGTGTGTGTGTGTGTGTGTGTGTGTGTGTGTGTGTGTGTGTGTGTGTGTGTGTGGTGTGTGTGTGTGTGTGTGTGTGTGTGTGTGTGTGTGTGTGTGTGTGTGTGTGTATATGTGGTATGTTTGTGTTGGGGGGTGGTCTGGGTGTGTGTGTGTGTGTGTGTGTGTGTGTGTGTGTGTGTGTGTGTGTGTGTGTGTGTGTGTGTGTGTGTGTGTGTGTGTGTGTGTGTGTGTGTGTGTGTGTGTGTGTTTGTGTGTGTGTATCTGGGGTCTGTGTGTGTGTCTCTGTGGTTTGTGTGTGTTGGGGGGTGGTCTGTGTGTGTGGGGGGTGTGTCTCTGTGGTCTGTGTGTGTGTGTGTGTGTGTGTGTGTGTGTGGGGGGGGGTCTGTGTGTGTGTCTGTGGGCTGTGTGTGTGTGGGGACATATACTTTTTTTTAATCATGTATATTATTTTTTTCTCAGGTACCTGGCAACCGGTGACTCATACAGGACCATAGCATTCAGCTATCGGGTCGGGCATGCAACTGTGGCTGTCATTGTCAGGGAGGTTGCGGGTGCCATCTGGACCGCCCTGGTTGAGGAGACCATGCCGGTACCACAGACCGAGGACTGGAGAGCCATCGCTGCTGGGTTCCAGGAGTGCTGGAACTTTCCGAATTGCGTTGGTGCCATTGATGGGAAGCACGTGGTGATCCAGGCTCCGGCAAATTCTGGGTCCCTGTACTTCAACTATCAGTCCACCCACTCCTTGGTACTGCTGGCTGTCGTGGATGCCCAGTACCTCTTCAGGGTAGTGGATGTCGGAGGCTTTGGAAGGAGCAGCGACGGTGGGAGCCTGCGGAATTCTGCATTTGGAGAGAGCCTCAGAGATGGCAGTCTGCAGCTACCACCTGACACCGTCATCCCAGGAGCAGAGCGGCTCGGCCTTCTTCCCCATGTGTTTGTTGGAGATGAGGCTTTTCCGCTGATGGACAACCTGCTGCGTCCGTTCCCTGGACGCCACCTCACACGCGAAAAGAGGATGTTCAACTACCGCCTCAGCCGGGCCAGGTTGGTGGTTGAATGTGTGTTTGGCATCCTCTCATCCCAGTGGAGAATGTTCCGGCGTGTCATCATCACCAGCCCGGAGGTAGCAGAGTTGTGTGTGAAGGCCACCTGTGTGTTGCACAACTTCCTCCGCAGGAAGACGATAGGAAGGACATCACGCACACCTATCGCAGAGTCCACGGATGAAGCTCCAGCTACTCCAACCCTGCGTGATGCACCGAGGATGGGCTCCAACAACGCCACACGCAGATCCATCCAACTGCGGGACACCTTCTGCAGCTATTTCAATGACGAGGGTGCAGTGCCATGGCAGCATGACGTGGTGTAGGGCAGTGGTTCCCAAACTTTTTGTGCCCAAGGCACACCAAAGGACAAGTCAAAATCTCAAGGCACACCTATTGTGCAAAATAGCCCTGATAACACGTGTTATCACTCATATGTAAAATATCTGTAAATGTGCATAATTATTTACAAATGCCAAATAAAATGTAACAAAGACAACTATATTACTCATGAAATATTTAGTAACGAAATATTTCAGAGATGAATTTGAAACGTTATCAAATTAGGCTTCATCAAAGCAGCAACACACTCATTTAAACCAGACAGGTCACAACATTAAAAATGAGACAAAGGAAATTCAGCACAGATAACTGTCAATGCAAGGAAGCTGCATTGTCCATGGTCCTGAACTACAAATTATAAATGTAACATTTCAGCAGAGTCGTTACTAAAAAAAAGTAATATATTACATATTACATATTACTTAAGTATGACAGTACTTCGTTACTCTCTACATAAAGTAACTCGTTACTTTACTCGCAGGGCCGGCCCGCCCCTCCCTGCAAGGCAGATCACGCAGACTGCTAACGTTTCAAATGTTCTCTTTAGTTCAGTTTCCATCCTGAATGTTTTCCTATCTGACCATGGCTGTTCTCTGTCTCCTGCTATCTGTATATTTTGCGCAGTCTATCTCTGCTCACTCTGTTGCGTCGGCGTGTTCTCCTGCGTGTTGGCCATGTGTTGCACTGGAGCCAGACACCGCAAAGAATTAAGCCGAGCACGTACGAACTGCGCATGCGTGAGTGGCAATAACTCTCCTTACCAGCAGGCGGCGGTAGTGTGTATTCGTCATTCAAAACAGGCAACAATCGGAAGACAGAGAAGAAGAACAGACTTGTGATATAAACAAACACATAGCGTGTGCGGTAGCTCCACCTTAGCATGTGTTATTTGCAGGTGCTTGTTGAGGTTTGACGTGGTGTCACAGCAGTGGATAACAGCTTCTGGCCTGGACACAGTTTGCACCTCACCGTCACATTCCTGTCTATTCTTCGGACGAACTCAAAATAATGGGCATACGTCCTCCACCCCTCGAGAGTTATCGCTGACTCAGCCATGTTTATGCAGCACTGCAGGTGGAGATGTAGTCGCGCAGCAGTGATGTACCTGAACGCGTTCAATGAACGATCGTTCATGAACGCGTTCATATTTTGGGCGAACGTGAACTGAACGTACTGTATTTCCGCTAGATGAACGTAATTGAGAACGCGTTCATTCTCAGCGCTGTATAACGGCGTTCAAAAGTGCGTTCATTCTCAGCACTGTATTATAACGGCGTTCAAAAGTGTGCCAGATTTCATATGCCTTTCAGCCGAAAACCCAGTTAAAACACACCGTAAACAGGCTTCAAACTAATGCGGAAAACCACCCAATCTGGCAACAGCAAGCTGCCTGTGACGCGTACGCGCCTGTCACCCCTGGCTGTCGCACTAAAATATAATATAATAAATATATCAGACTCCTCACAACAAACAATGTGGAACCGCGGAACCGGCGTGCATTGAATGAATGAATGAATTAGTATGGACGAAGCCGAGAGCAGCTGCAGCAGCACTTGCTCAGAGACTCTCCGGCAGGGGTCGGCAACAGGCGGACCGCGGTCCGGATCCGGACCCAGACGCCGACCTATACGGACCCGAGCTATAATCAATACATTAATAGGGGATTTTTCGGCGCCTCCCGCTTTTTTAACGCTGATTTGGGTGACTTGTGTAATTCGTGGAGAACCGAAGAGTTTTCGACTGACGGACAACTTCTCACTTCACAAAAGAAGAAGAAATCTAGACCGCAAAAATAATTAAACAAGCGAGTTCCTGTTTTTCCTGGCCAAGGACAGGTTCATTGAACACAACACGAGCGTAACCTGTCTTCACGTGGTATATGTCTCGTCTGAAAGGAGTGCTGAGCACCGGAACGCCGCTCCAGCCCTTAAAATATTGCATATAAGGATAATAATCCACAAGGAGCCGTACACATGCCGCAGTGTTTGCGTGGCTGTGTCTTTAGTTGTAAACACAGTGGCGATCTGTTGTTGTTAGCATCTGGTTAGCTAGCTATGCTAACGGATTTAAAGAGCTTTTCTACAGCCAGGTGGAAGAGAGCTCTCCTGAGAGGGTCAAATATCCTCAGCTCAGTGAGGTTAAGGCACACCTTGATATGATCATTATAGTTATTAATGAGACTAAATGAAAAACAGGTATAAAATACTATATGACAGTAACAAAAAAGTTGTTAAAAATAACAAGAATAGAGTTTAAAAGGGGAGTGATTTGTAAAATATCCAAAAAGAAAAATATGCTTACAGTTCTGTTTCATATGGGTGTTGAGAGATGTATCCATAGATCTCTTAATGTTGCTCTCAAAGTGTACCAGATTGATGCATTTAACTTCAATATTTTAAGCAAAGGTTGAGTTCAATAATTTGTACGACCCTCGGAGGATGTTGTAAAAATTGAAAGGAAAAAGGTTCCCCACCCCTGCTGTGAATAATAATAAAAACCCTTGATTTTTAACTTAAAGGTGGGGTAGGTAAGTTTCAGAAACCGGCTCGAGATACACTTTTTGTTATATTCCATGGAATGCTCTTAACATCCCGATAGCAATGAATAGCTTAAGTGCTTTGACAAAAAATCCATAAAAAAACGTCATCTGTAGAAGCCGTAATACTGTAAAAAGTACAACTTGACTCCATGTCAGCCCAGATTTACAAACTCCTGGCAGGACAAGCTCAAGCTCAATTCTCACACTGAATTTAACAAAAGTGAGTGGGGGACTGCAATATAAGAGGGACAGAAAGAGAAACTTTGAAACTGTTCAATTGTTATGATGTGTAAAGACTGATATTGTTCTATAATCGGCTGAAACTGTTAAGTCATGATGTGAAACGGTTAACAAAGAAAAAGGGACACTCAAGCTGCTGCTACACTTTATTGTATTTATCTCAAATTAAGCACTTTTAAGATGCATATATTTTCAAAAGCTATTTTATTTATTTTCTCTAGTTTATTTGTAAATGCAGCCCGAGAGGAACATTACACATATCCACAGTATTTAATGTTAATTGACAATATATATTGTTGTTTTTGAATTGTACTTTCTTTATTTGATTGGCAGTCAGCTGTTGATTACATACAGATGTTGATAAAGCTACAGGCTACTTCAATATATATCACACTAATTCATGAAGCAAGTTAGACATTTTGATGTTCCGGACCTTTGCATGGGGACATTTTCTCTAACTGGACCTCGTTGAATTTTAGTTGAAGACCCCTGCTCTACGACGTCGGCGTATGATCATTTTAAATAGTTTTACGTTAAAGTCAGTACTGACTCGGACGGAAAAATCTAACGTTTGCCTGTAAACTGTGTCCGCCCGGTTTGAAAAAGCAAGTCCGTACATCGACGACGTCGACAACAAACCTTAAACGGCACATTGAGAATAAGCACACGACTAGCCTTTCACGGTATGTGCGAGTGGCGAATAAAAAAGAGCGCCAAAACAGATCCACTACCACCCAAATCCCATTAACATCGTACAGGAGACAAATAATAGCTCGCAGCAACGTATTGAAAAAAGAACTATAAACTATAAATTAGTTCATTTTTGAAACCATGAACTTTAGTTCAACATTTTGAATTATGAACTATGAACTGAACTAGTTCATTTTAAAATTTGTGAACTGTGAACTGAACTAGTTCATGTATAAAGTGAACTTTCCCAACACTGTCGCGCAGATTACGT
Organism: Pseudochaenichthys georgianus; assembly: GCF_902827115.2. Lineage (NCBI taxonomy): Eukaryota > Metazoa > Chordata > Actinopteri > Perciformes > Channichthyidae > Pseudochaenichthys > Pseudochaenichthys georgianus. Next base: position 26,477,008 of record NC_047506.1, on the reverse strand, counting down.
ACATATAAACCTACAAAGTACTGATATAGTAAATAAAAAAATAATTATTTTTATGTAGTTGTATATTGCAATAATAACGTATGGTTGTCACAAAATCCCACGGCACACCCGGACTTGCCTCACGGCACACCAGTGTGCCGCGGCACACCGTTTGGGAACCACTGGTGTAGGGTCACCACGGCTCTTTTAAGAGCCTCCAAACCAAAAGCTCTTTTAAGAGCTACCCATAATTTCTTTAAAAAGCAAATATTCCATATGAGCCATTTTAAAAACAAACATTCCTAATAAACATGTTTCTTAAATTGATATTATGCATTGCTAACAACCTTTTTCCTTCAGCCCTGTTTTTACTGATAAACCACTCGTGATTTCAACAGGTTTTCACATGAACAATTACACAGAAGACAGCACATTATACATCGACATACATGCAGCTTCTGTATCTTCCGTATGTTGTAACTGACAAACGACATGAACAAGTGAAGACACAGTATAGCCATAACATACTTTAAATAACTTTTATTTATAATAATGTATATGTAATATTGTGAGTGAAGTGTGTGCAGTGATGAGTGCAGTGATGAGTGTAAAACATGTAGTGTGGATCAGTATGGCTGTAAATAACAAAAAAAAAAAGATTAATCAGTCTTCCTCCTGCTCTGCTTCAAATAATGCCTTATGAATGGCAAATTTCAGCCTTATTTTCTTTGCCATGGACATCCTTCGCAATGAAGGCAAGAGGCCCCGGAGAAACAACTCGTCCTCGTCCTCCTCCCCCACTGGACGAGGTTGAGGTAGTGGCATGGAGAGAACAGGAGCGATGGCTGACAGCATCCCTTTCTCAAAGGCGGACATCTCCCTTCCTCTTCTCCTTTTTCCCCGGCCCTCAACATTATCCTCTCCTGCCTGCCCTGCCTCAGCTTGCTGGCTGCTGGCTGGCTGAGTCTCACCAAGGCTTTCATCTAGCTGGCTTTGGCTCTCATCCTCTGGCACCTGGCTAGGATCAGGAGTAGTACAGGTGGAGGCAGGGTTCGCGGGGGGATATTGCTGGACGTCTCGTGGTCAATGAGAAATGGGGTTAAAAAACCCATCACTGCCGTGAAACGCCAGGGCTTATATCCCCCTGACGACCCTGCCCCGCTTCTTTTTGCCTCCTTCTCCCTAGCTTTCTCCTTCCGGAACCTGTCCCTCAGAGACTTCCACCTTGTCCTGCACAATTCCTCTAATTAAATGAAATAATAAAGTTAATTTGTTGAACTACTTGAAGAATTGACTAAATTATTCCTACATTAATGAAAAGCAAATCCCTTTATCACTGTCATTTGCATAAAAGGTTTTACATTCACACTTTATATGATGAACATTTATGACATTAATGTCTATGGTGCTATTTTATGCTACATTCCATGCTGGCTAAATATACTGTCTATGCCTGCAAGCTGTCCATTCAATGTTAAAATTAAGTACACTGGATATATCAAATCAAGTTTTATTTATATAGCACATTTATAAACGATTTTTGGTCGAGCCAAAGTGCTGTACATATAATAAAACTAGCCTACAGTAGAGACACGTTACAGCTAATACAACAGCACAGTTTGTTCAGAATATCATATGTAATATAAACTGCCCAAACTGGCGAAAAACCTACCAGTTTCATCCACTGTCTCTGCCACCTCCCTCCATGCCTGGCTCCTCCGGTTTGTATCCCGGTAAATGAACAGAGACTGATCATACAGCACCGGGTGATTCACTACCGCTATAATTAATTTCTAATTATTTGGAATATGAGGAAAAGACCTGCGTAGTCTCTCCCAGCATACACCCGGTTTGATTGGCTAGCGCTGTACTGGCAGATTTGCATAAACGGGATTTCATTGGCTGACGCCTCCGTCGAGGCGTCAAAAGTTGAACATTGCTCAACTTTTGACGCCAGCTACGCCAGCAACACTCCACGTCGCTTCCCAAAATGCAGTTCGGCTAAAAGTGACGTCACCCCATTCAAAGTGAATGGGCAGAAGCGTTGGAAGCCTCAACGCACGCCGCTGTGTGGACGGCCGTAAGGCTATCGCTATTGGGTTATCCCCCTGCGCCCCCGCACAGCACTGAAACACTTGTAGTCCACGCCCACCCGCTAGGTGGGCCCCACCCTCGGGTCCTCCTTCCGGTATAAATAGGAAGGGGGGCCCGGCAATCTGCTCCCATAGAATATAACTTTTCTTCAGCTATTCGTAGAGCCAGTGGGGCCCAGCCAGGGGCGTCGCCTGGACCTGGAACCATTCGGGGCTTAGCCCACAGTGGCGGCGCTACAGTCAAATGTTCTACTGCAAGACTCCCCACACGCACATACACAATTGCGCCATCTGGTGTCACAAACGTGTGCCTGCATTGCTTTGTTACGGCAATGGATTGTGGGAGATTCTCAAAGCACGTGAGGATCTCTTGAGGGTAAGGTGCCTGTATTATCTCGGTGGACAAAATGTATGTTTTTATTTTATTTTATAAGGACAATAACGTAATGTTATTGTTGTTTAATGCTCACAGTCACAGTAACATGTTTTCTGTGTGATTGGCTATTTGTTTTATATGATTTATCAACGTGATCATTAATAGCTAATCTGAGCACCAGCTCACGTGTCCTTTTATGCTTCCATTGGAATGCAGGTATGTGAGTTTTGTACACCAGTTTATTTATGTGTAATGTTTCACATTGCTCCACATGATGCCTTGACTACAAAGATGATGTTTCTACGCTTCTTCCTCTGCGTCACAGTTTCGGGAATATCAAGATCATTGCACAGGGCCTTGGTCTTGTCATAGACCTCATGTGCTTTCTCATTACTTTGGTAATATTTCAGTGTGTTCTCAACTGCTGTTTTGTAATCTACTGCCTGCACCAAGTCAAGTGTTTCTTTCTGCAGGTATTTGTGCAGGCCCTGAGTGGTTGAGAGCAGTGTCTGGAAGCCCTGAGTGGTTGAGAGCAGTGTCTGGAAGCCCTGAGTGGTTGAGAGCAGTGTCTGGAACATGACAGCATGTAGACGGTACTGCATGTTCAAAGCTAGCTTTCCAGTCCCTTTGCTAGAGGGGCTGAAAGGCTCCCTAAAGTCTTGATCAAAGCAGGGAGGTCTTTGACATGCCTAGCGAACAAGTTGTTTGTCCCCTACCTCTAGCTGTTTCTGAAATGTTTGCAATCTCTGATGGTGGACAAGAGATGTGGAGAAGAAAGAGTAGAGACACTCCAGGAGATAACGCAGGTATGTGAGTTTTGTACACCAGTTTGTATAAGTTTAATGTTTCACACTGCTTGTGAAAAATATACTACCACTATACGATCACTGATGTTTTGTTGTTGACTGGACACTTATTTTGTAAAAGAGATAGCATGTGAGGATCTCTTAAGCAATGCAGCTCACGTGTCCTTTTTATATGCTGTAAAATTGAAATGCAGGAAAGTAATCACCAGGTCCGAGTGATCTGTTGCCAAGGGGACACTACACCGGAGTTACATAAGCAGAGATAAAGTGCTATTTTGGGGGGAACTCACCTCCTCTGGGGTCCCCCAGGAAGATTTTTTTTAAATGTTGAAGTTAAAAGCATCAATCTTGTGCACTTTGAGAGCAACATCAAGAGATATGATACATCTCTAAACACCCAGATGTCAAAAAGAAATCAAAGAATCAGAATCATAAACGGGTTTATTATTTAAAAATACTTCATTTTCCAATTAAATCATAAATGATGTCAAATTATTAGAAGTTGTTAGTAATCAGATTAAACAGAAAAAAGGGATGGAAGGAGGAAATAATAATCCCTCATCACTTGATGTTTGCGGTTGAAATGATCTCTTTTGCTGGCCAAACATGCTGGAGGGAAAGCAGTGATGTCTCACTTGCCTTGGCCCTGTATCTGCAGTCCCTAAATCAGTCATGTTACCCATTGACTCTTGTCTGTTCTGGTGCTCCTGTTCATTGTTGTCTCCATTGTCGTTCTTGTCTGTTGTATCTCCTTCTTGTGTGTCCCTTTCTCCTGTTCCCCTTTCTTCATCCTCTCCTCTGTTTGGCTCATCTGTGATGACTGTGTAGGTAAACACAAACAAGTATGTAAGTCAATCAGTTTCCAGCTCTGTCAAATAAATGAATTTCAAGATACACACATTTGTCTTCATTCAAATGGAGTGTCACCACACTGTCACAAAATGTAATACTAACCAATTGAAAATAATTACATGTACATTGGAAACCTCTTGTAGATATCACTATTAAGAGTAGTTATCTGCCAATAGGACAGAATCATTCCTATACAAATGCAGTTTGAGTAATTCACTTAATATATTCACTTAAAACTTTAATATAGTCATTTTCACTTAATACTCTAATATAGTCATCTTTCTGCATTCAACACTAAGGAAAGCTGTACAATTTGACATGATGATGAGCAAAAAAGGCCTCCGACAATGCAGATCATTTTTTGATCATATCAATTTTAAGATGGGGGTCAAGGCTTAATATTTGGGAGCATAGTGTTCCTTGCCCCTTTCAGGAGCCTCACTGGATTAGCTTTGATCTGACATATGTGTATAAAAAGCTTGTTAGCTGGTTGTCCATCTCATAATGTTCACATAGAAACTAGCTGTCAATAGGAAATATCAATCAGAAGAATTATATTTTCATGCAAAATCTGTCACAAAAAGAGGTTGCCCATTTAAATGCAGGTGTTGTTATGGCCATAGATATATATAAACACTAGATGACTCACCCGCGCTGCTGGCCAATGGAGACCGACGTTGCCACTTGGCCGCCATCTTGCTACAGGGAGTTCTCTCATTCATAACATTATGGTTTACTATTTAAATAACCATAGCTTGCTCAATTTTCTACCAATTTTCAAACGGTTTGGTTTTTTATAAACATCAAAGATGTAGTTATGATACTGCATACTTATAATCATGGACTTTCATATGAAAATAACATTAATCAGATAAAGCAATAGCTATACACACACACAAGGTATTTATATTAAATATTTGCCGGTGTTTATATTTCCATTTATTTTATTATATTGTTAATAAAATAAATTATACAATTAAAATACATTTATATTTTATATATAAAAATCGGTCTCATGTTACCACTCTGTAAGCCAAGAGTTGTTAATTTAGCAATGCCTTAGCTTTAAGAACAGGGACACAACTAATGACAATAGCATATGTTGGTATATTATTTAGATATTCACACCTTTATCAGAAGAACCAAACCAACATAAAATATGCTCACAGACAGGCCAGTTCTGTCTAATTTATCACAATTATTTTTGACATGAGATCTTCATATCATCCTAGTTTTGTATTTAGTTTCTAGATTTGTAAACAAATCCAGAACCTTTGAAATATGTTATTGAAAAAAGACCAAGAATAATATAAACTGTACCATGTGTCCTTTTGTGTCCTTCTGTAGTCCATTTGTGGTTCGTCTTGTCTCACCCCGGCTGATACAATCCACTGTTTAAATTGTTCCCTGTATTGCCCCTATGCAATATAGGGAACAATTTAAACATAAACTATCCTATGTGTCCTTGGGTGTTATGAAAGGCGGCCCCCCAAAATAAATGTATTATTATTATTAAGAAGAACAACTTGGTGTGGTGTGGAGGGGATGTAGGAAGCAGGAGCAGGTGGGGAGAGATGGGACTTCAAGGTTATTTGTTTTAAATGTGTCTTAGAAATAAGGACCAGCTGCACACAATAAAATACAGTATAACACAAAACCAATAAGACAATCATCGTCCAGCCTCAGCTTTGGTATTCTTTCACAACCATGTTATGGGTTTATTAGACTGAGCAAACATAAACATGTGGGGAACATAGTGCTGCGTCTCATGGAACATGAAGATTTAATAAATACATAGTAGGTGGCGATATATGCTCCTAGTGGTAGCGATTCGCCATTAATATATAAATATCAAAATATACAAATAATAGTAATATGGAAATTAATATCCTTCTTCTAATATCCCTTCTTGTGCACAGCGTCAGTGTTGATCCTCCAGTTCAGCCCATTGTCTAAGTGGACTCCCAGGTATTTGTAGTCCTCCACAACAGCCATATCCTCTCCCAGAATGCACAGGGGTAGAGGAGACGTCCCCACCCTCCTGAAATCAATGACCATCTCTCTGGTCTTGGCCACATTCAGAATACTCACAACATTAGGCTGAGGTTCATCTTCCGCTCTTCTTGAAGTGGTTGTGCTTCTTGTTGCTTCCGGCTAAAATAAACATTAAAGACATGTTGAGTGTTTAAAATGTGCTGTAATACACAACACATTATTTATTCCTAAACTTGCAGAAAGAAAAACTAAAGTGTGACAATTAATCACATATTTATATATCAATCTTATACACCTTGAATTGTTGTTGGCCAATGATGATACCCTTTGAAGATGAGCTGGGAAGTTGAATATTGTTGGCACAACACCATCTTTAAGCTGGAAAGTCTGCCCTGTCCGGTCAAATTCCTCACTCCTGAAGTGCTCACTGCAGAGCAGTGTCCTGTCACAGGAAACAAAACCGTCCCTTCTTAGGGCGAGTTCCCACTGCCTCCTCCTCTATTTGGTTTTGGGAAACCTTAAAAACATGAGAAAGGTAGCCAGATATATAAATTATTGTCAACATGTTCCTCCCTTCTTTCCTTTAACATTAAGGGTAGGACAAAAATACACACCGAAATTATCATATTTTTGGTATGTATGCATGTATGTATAGCCTACTTTAAGAATAAGACAACCACACTAAGAGTAATAAAAAAGGTGTCCAATAGAAACATTAAATAATTGTGTAAAGAAATGGTAACAACATATTCTAAAGAGGCTGGGTCAACAACAATCTTGCAATACTATTATCTCACATAGCCCCAATGATCCTGTGTAGCAGGACTTGTAATGTACATACATCCACTAAGTAATTAACGATTATCCTAATTTTAGTCATAATATATCTTACAGGTGAAAGGTGATCCCACGGGTTCTTGTTTCCAGACTGCGGTGATTAGAGCATCCGTAGGCTGCACAAAAGTCCGGCATAGTCAGGTACTTCTGTAAACACAAAGCCAGCAAATTCCTGTATCATAATGCCAGATGTTTTTAACAAGCCAAACCACTTGGAAGAAATCATGTGCAACTTAAGTTGTGTTGAAAAGAAAGAGCAGTTCTGCCTCTCCCACTGGTGTAAAGTTGCTGGGTGAACTTTGTAATACTAGGTCTCACTGACAGCCTCTTGTTATTAGCCAGCTAATAAATACAACCACATACACAAAGAAAAGCTGCAATTTCAACATGTCCAAGCATCCTGTATCATAGCCATGCTACTCATGTTTATAATAAACCAAACCGTTTGTAAATCAGTCAAGATTTCAGTGAGTTAATAGTATTTTTGTGCAGATCACTCACCTTACAACAGCTACCATAACGCGAATCAGAGTAACTGTTAACTGTAGCAAGATGGCGGCCGGTCAGCTACGCTGGACAATCTCCCATGAGCCATCTAGTGTTTATATATATATATCTATGGTTATGGCAACGTCAGAGCTATTTAATAGAAGAGTTACGACACCGGAAGTCCAAAAACGGTTATCGTCACGTGGTTCATGTAGACGAGGGATCGTTCCCCGGAAGTTCATAGCGGGCAATGTGAATGCATTGATAACAGGAGATAGAACTACGATTTTTGGTAATTATTAGTGAATAAAGGTTTTGATTTGCAATATTTATACAACAAATCGATATGTGTATGTATTTACATCAATATGTTTTCAAAATAAAATCGAATTTGCTAATATTAAGTGATAATATTAGGATTAGTGTGAACAACTAGTTTACATGTTACTAACAGTGCCTTGGTTAAAGAGCCTGTTGCTGTTTATTTATAGCTTTGAATTCTTTCAAACCAATATTATCTTCTTAAACTTGTATGGTAGTCAGGAGGATCACTTTCTAATGTTTATTGATACATTTAGAGGGAGGGGATCTAAAGTAATGCTTTAAAATTCAGATTGGATTCATTTCTACCATTTTCCTAAATTCATGGTAGTTTCAGTAATCCCCTGGTAATTGAGGACACAAGTTATCTAAATGACTAATGTCGTCTTTATGGCTTTCAGAAAGGACAGGAGACCGACAGGATATGATGATGATGATGTTAAATGTGTTGCTTTAGGAACATCCATTGCAAATACATGGAATTCAATAAACATAGAAGAGCATATCATGCAGTTTGTCGGTGCCTTTTCCTCTGTGTTGTCCTGGTTTGCTGTGCTGCCTCCTAGTAGCCACCATGGTTTGATGTGCTGCCTGGGGATGCTCCAATCGTTCAGAGAAAGGAGTACGAATGTACGGCTTCCCCACTGACACAGAGCGGAGGAAAAAATGGCTGGCTCAAGTCAGCAGGAGCAATTTCACGACCAACAGCAACAAAATATGTGATTTATATACAAACACTGCATTTGCACTTTTTCACAAAACAAAAACCACACCATTGGGAAAGCTTAATGTTTTGTTTAATACAAAAAAACAGGGAAAGGCTTGAAAAACACTGAGAGTTGAGACTCAGGGTGCAGGGTGAGGGTCTCAGTGCAGGTATTCAGGCTCCATTGAACCCCCCTCTGGTTCTTGTGCTGAGAGAGGGAGCAACAGACAGGAGAAAGGGTTATACACACCTATATAGCACCCCTATTGCCTTGGGGAGATAACGTGTTTACTTATATAAAACAGTAGTATTAAACATACCTTGTGTTTTCACTCTCACTTAAGTCCCTCTCCCTTTGCCATCAATCCAGAATCAGCTGGGCTGCAACATTATACAGACAGGTAATAATCAACAGAATCACAAGGACACAATATGGCTCTGCTAAAAACACTCACTCTTACACGCACCAAAGTTATATTTATCTAATATTTAACTCCCTCCACCCCCGCATACAATCCCGTTTAGAAGCCCCTCTTCTCTAATTCAACATGTTGGACGGAATGACATAGAGAGAACGGAATGTACAATTAAAAGGCTGTTCAACGTGTGTGCTAACTTGCTTCGGTATGCTAGCTTAATCTGTTATCTGTAAACGTTCCCTAAATCTACTAATTTAGGGATAATTCACTGACATCCTTTAATACACATGTTCATTTGAATCAGATGTACTGATAATATCCGCAATATACATCTTTAAACTTCTTCTTACCTTTAAAAGTCCATCACGAACGGTGTATTATGCTGCAACTCCACAGCTCTGCCAGCCTTGGCCCTAACTTCCGGGGAACGATTGAGAGGCTCCACGATCCGCCATTGCTGTAAAAAAGTGGTCCATTGGAGTGAACGGAGATGTCGTAACTCTTCTATTAAATGGCTCTGGGCAACGTCAGTGGCCAGACAGCCACATTTACTGTTGCAAATACGTTCAAACATGCTGTCGACACGTAAAGCAGTGGCAACTATGCCACCATTTCAGCTGGCTTTTTCTCAGAAATACCGTCACATAACATCCATATATATTTCAGTGCTAGGTTGATGCTTAGCTAAGCTAACTATGAAACACTTTAACTGGCAGGACTCAGGATCAACTACTACTGTAAGGTAGCTTCTAGCTTCATGTCGAACAGTAAGTTAACATTTCCCAGAGATCTTTCTTTGAAATCACCAAGTAACGCTAAAAAACACAACATTTAGATTGTATGACAAAGTGTTTATTTAATATATCTGGCTAGCTATAGCTACTTGCTAACGGGTTAGCTTACCCCCGCGATTCAAAGTAACGTCAACGTAGCTATAATTTATGCTTTGCTTACATGTTGACATAACTTGTAAGTTTACTGACAGGTACATACCTTGTTCACCTGGCTCCGGTGGTGGCTCTGGGGTTGTTGTGTGAGCCACCACTTGAGAATTGCCGTCTTTTTTATTAAAGAAATGTCTAATGTCCATCTTCAGAATCTCCGCGTCCGGGGCTGACAGTTTAAAGTTTAAACATTGTCACAGAGGAGAGGTACGTACCTGTCAGCCAATAAAACACGTTTATTTCCATGCACGTCTCTGATTGGTCTGGTGGCGTCGTCTTGCCTCTGTGTTGCATTCACTGAACATGGGAAATTACAATTCTGCCGTCCGTCCTATAGGTAAAGTAGGTTAATGTATTATATTATTGAGGGAGAATTTTTCCGGGGCTAAGGAAAAAACATCCGGGGCTAAAGCCCCGGATGACTACCCCAGGCGACGCCCCTGATCCAGGTCCAGACAAGATTCTCCGTTGTGCATTTATTATGATCCAATATCATTGACAATGAACAGGTTTCCTATGGTTGGTTCCTTTAAGCCGTTCCTATGACTTTCCTTTCTTGTGGTTGGAAAAACCCTGGTAAAAAACCGTTTGCCTACTAGTGCTCTGGCTCCCACAACCCACCTGTCTCCAATATATACAATTACATCAGGTGCCCAAAATATTCCTTCAAAATAAAAGCATAGAAACTACTTTAACTTATGACGCTAATTAAGAATACATATAAATAATAATAATAAACACTATAAACAGCAAGAAAATAAATGTTTAAACTATTAAATAATATAAAGAGATATATAGCTCCAACACCCTCTCAACACACTCTCACTCCCTAAGCGTCCAATAGAGACGTTTGGTCAGTGTCCGTGGCGTCCAATTGTGACGCTCCTAGGCTCCTTCAGCGTCATAAAGGGACGCAAATAGCTTTCAACTGATTGCAATGTATTCCCATCTGCGTCGGGATTTGACGCTCATGGAAGCACGGCATTCGTTTATGCCGGCTGCCCTTAAAGGCAATGTGAGCATCCATTCCCATTGGATAACGGAGAATTTTACACCCGGAAGTAAGTACTCCTCTTACTGTCGATTGATTTTACAGTGATATCTGCACTACTCATCGACTAAAAAACACCAGATTATCCTTGTTAATTACACAACATTGATTGGTTTAAATTGTGTACAATGCTTTTGTATTTTTCCCCTTCGATTCGGAGAAACAAATATGTTTTCTGAGTAAAGGATGGCAGAAGACACTACACTACCCAGAATCCCCAGCTATCGTTTGGCCTACACCATGTGCTCTGTTTGACAAACCCCGTTTTTTTTCACCATTCATTCCGATGGCTGGCGTCTATGTCACGTGATCTTCAAATGTCTCCCTGCAGAAAAAGAAAACATGGCCGGACTTCGTTTTATTCTAGGTGTAAAATGCCTATTTTAAAGTTAGTTTGGCCATTAAAATGCGTTTTGATGTCATTTGATGCGAGAAATATGAGTTGTTATTTCAGATTATGTGTGCAGTGGATGTACATGATCTTTAGTTTGCTAGTTATTACGAAGATTACTTCAGGAAATCGCGACGTTTTCATTGTTACCAGGTGGTTGCTAGGGACGCTGCTATCGATATTATTTCTGTTATGTTGTGTAACTGTTTAATGGTGTTATCTTTATTGCTACCCCCTTCCCCGTCAATGTATAGTGTTGGTCCACAGCCTAAACATATTAGTTTAACAAAATCCGCATCTAAAGATAGCCTACGTTATTTCCCCCTGTGCAATTCCAGTCTCACATCTCAGAGCACACCGTCATTAACAAATACCGGAAACAGACCGAAATAATAATAATACCTTATTCCGAGTGTGCTTGCTTTTCTCTTTGAAAGTCATCACATAACGGCATTGTAATACACGGTTCGGCTGCACTACATATTACATATCTGCCGTAGTTCTGTATTTATAGAGCCCTGATGAGAAGACAAACATGAGGAACTGAAAACGTGACGTGGATCATAAATATATCAACCATTAAACAACATCTTACATTTCTTTTCACACAATGCGTCTCCTTGCAGTATCAACACTAATTCGGCTCACTTTTATATTTGATCCAATTGGTAGATAGGCTGTATTTACACCATAAAGGTGCACAGTTGATATAAAGGGACACCTGGTGGTTAAAGCATGTTATTGAATTTCAATATTTTTATTATTAGATATTAATACGATCCCTATAAAGTATATTCATTACTCGTTATTCTCTACTAATTGTTAATTAAAGACTGTATGTAATGACTATTTTGCACATCCCTTTCAAGATTTCATGATTTTCTAAGGTTTATTGACATATCATATAGGCCTACACAACTGTGGTGTAGTTCTGCACTGAATGAAAAACTTGGGTTGCAGGTTCCTCAATAGTGCATTACAAGACATCTATCAATATTTGTGCATACCTCCAGCAATGTTAACTATGTTGAAGCACTTATTTTAACTGATATTATACATAATGTATTATACTCTTATAGATGTATGTAGATATTTCATCTCCGGCCTTGTCAGGTATTGAACAATCAATAAATAAAGAACACAGAATTGTTGAATATAAAACACAGAATTTATGTGATTATACTAAATGATTTTCAAATAAACACAACTGCATATTTAACTGTTACACATGCTGATGTAACGCAAATGTTCCAACTTGGGATCAATAAAGTATATCTTATCTTAAGCTGATCGATGGCTACTGCCATATTTGCACAATGTGCCTCTGAACCTTGACAAGTGCATGTTTCAGGCTTATCAATTAATGTAATGTAATGTTATCACAGGGGTCACACACATAAGACCAGCTGTTAAATAAAGCTCTTCTGACCTTAGCTGGCATGTGGGTATATATAGTAATACTGCCCATAATGGGCACAAGCAATTTTCACCCATTTATTAATTATATGTTTTAAATGTGATTGTTTCCTGTCCCCTAAACCTCCAGGGATGTACACAGTTTAATACTGGCAACTTCTTATTATGGGAAATACGAAAACGTCTTTTAAAACTACAACTCCCAGTAGAGACGTGCCATAGAGAACATGTTGCGAAACAGAATAGCCAGCATGTGTAGTTCTGGGGACGGGGTGGGGGAGGGGGGAGGCGGTGGACTCGTTCAAATCCAGTTTTGGACAGTCTGCCGTGGTTCCATCCCATTTCAAGTGCTGTTCGAGAATCGGCGTAACCCTCGGAGCACACTCTCCAATCACAGAGCTTGAGGACTATCACGGGGTTTGTCAAGAGCACATGGTGTAGTCCAAACGATAGCTGGGGATTCTGGGTAGTGTAGTGTCTTCTGCCATCCTTTACTCCTGGGAATGGACGCTCACATTACCTTTAAGGGCAGCCGACATAAACGAATGCCGTGCTTCCATGAGCGTCAAATCCCGCCGCAGATGGGAATACATTGCAATCAGTTGAAAGCTATTTGCGTCTCTTTATGACGCTGAAGGAGCCTAGGAGCGTCACAATTGGACGCCACGGACACTGACCAAACGTCGCTATTGGACGCTTAGGGAGTGAGATTGTGTTGGTTTCAGCCCTGTTTCTAAAGTGTGATGGAGAAGATAGCACTTCTCCGCGCCGATCCCATGAGTTTGCTTCAAAAGAAGGAACACTCAAAACAACCAGGACGAGGGTTAAACAATAATCTGTTTTAATTATAAAAGGTAATAATGCAATACAATATAATACATTACCATACCATACAAAGCCATATCATATCATATCCGTAATGTAAGGAGTATGCCTACTCCTGCCCTGATTCACGTGCTGCAAGACCCTCCGGTCTGAGCAGCGCGAGAAGAGAGAGCGGACAAAAGGCTGAACAGATTCTTTCATACCAACACAAACAGGAAGGGGTGGGGTCAAACTGGTCCTCTTTTCAGGTCATCTCATTGGGAGATGCAAACGTGAATCCGCGCGTGCCAGCAGAGAACCAAACAGTTTCAGTTTGAAGCAAAACAAACACCTCTGGCATTCACTGTCTCATATTTCTGCAGCCTCCACACACCTCAGATCTCAGTTGTGTCTTAAAGGATATTTCCTTGCTCACAAAGATAACACAAAGATTTCATCTCTCATATCTCCAACTTCTGGTTACACAGACTGCTTATTATTAATACAAAGTAATTAAACCCACACATATACTATTCAAGATATGTAGACTTCCCTGAAACATGACATGCTAGAGATCTTAAGCAGAATATACTCTCATCCACCTAGCCCCCTGTCCTGCATACCTACACCTCCCCCACAGAGCAATAAAACCCTGTTTACTCCAACCAGCCCAGAATGTTTATAGCCATTTTAGTCCTCACATTTATGAAAGGATAAAACAAAGAAATCAATATAAAACACAAACACAGGTATTGTTTGAACAGTATTCACTTAACTGCTACTATTGATAATTACCAGAGAAACTCAAGGGACCTCTTTTAATATCTGGAAATTGCAACAAGACTTTCTGCCATTTCAAATGTAACACACTTCTTAAATATCAGTTGATAATAATCTTCAAGGTATGCACAAATATTGATAGATGTCTTGTAATGCACTATTGAGGAACCTGAGACCCACGTTTTTCATTCAGTGTAGAACTACACCATAGTTGTGTAGGCCTATATGATATGTCAAGAAACCTTAGAAAATCTTGAAATGTTGAAAGGGATGTGCAAAATAGTCATTATATACAGTCTTTAAGGAACTATTAGTAGAGAATAACGAGTAATGAATATACTTTATAGGGATCCTATTAATATATAATAATAAAAATAATGAAATTCAATAACATGCTTTAACCACTAGGTGTACCTTTATATCAGCTGTGCACCTTTATGGTGTAAATACAGCCTATCTACCAATTGGATCAAATATAAAAGTGAGCCGAATTAGTGTTGATACTGCAAGGAGACGTATTGTGTGAAAAGAAATGTAAGATGTTGTTTAATGGCTGATATATTTATGATCCACGTCACGTTTTCAGTTCCTCATGTTTGTCTAGATTTCTTCTCATAAGGGCTCTATAAATACAGAACTACGGCAGATATGTAATATTTAATGCAGCCGAACCGTGTATTACAATGCCGTTATGTAATGACTTTCAAAGAGGAAAGCAAGCACACTCGGAATAAAGTATTATTATTATTATTATTTTTAAATGTTTTCGGTCTGTTTCCGGTATTTGTTAATGACGATGTGATGTGAGATGTGAGACTGGAATTGCACAGGGGAAAATAACGTAGGCTATCTTTAGATGCAGATTTTGTTAAACTAATATGTTTGCGCTGTGAACCAACACTATACATTGACGGGGAAGGGGGTAGCAATAAAGATAACAGCATTAAACAGTTACACAACATAACAGAAATAATATCGATAGCAGTGTCCCTAGCAACCACCTTGGTAACAATGAAAACGTCGCGATTTCCTGAAGTAATCTTCGTAATAACTAGCAAACTAAAGATCATGTACATCCACTGCACACATAATCTAAAATAACAACTCATATTTCTCGCATAAAATGACATCAAAACGCATTTTAATGGCCAAACTAACTTTAAAATAGGCCATGATGAAAAAGAAAACATGGCCGAACTGGAGAATGTATAGTGGAAAATCACCGAGAATAAAACGAAGTTCGGCCATGTTTTCTTTTTCTGCAGGGAGAAATTTGAAGATCACGTGACATAGACGCCAGCCATTGGAATGAATGGTGAAAAAAATGGGGTTTGTCAAACAGAGCACATGGTGTAGTCCAAACGATAGCTGGGGATTCTGGGTAGTGTAGTGTCTTCTGCCATCCTTTACTCAGAAAAAATATTTGTTTCTCAGAATCAAAGGGGAAAAATACAAAAGCATTGCACACAATTTAAACCAATCAATGTTGTGTAATTAACAAGGATAATCTGGTGTTTTTTAGTCGATGAGTAGTGCAGATATCACTGTAAAATCAATCGACAGTAAGAGGAGTACTTACTTCCGGGTGTACAATTCTCCGTTATCCAATGGGAATGGACGCTCACATTGCCTTTAAGGGCAGCCGACACAAACGAATGCCGTGCTTCCATGTGCGTCAAATCCCGCCGCAGATGGGAATACATTGCAATCAGTTGAAAGCTATTTGCGTCCCTTTATGACGCTGAAGGAGCCTAGGAGCGTCACAATTGGACGCCACGGACACTGACCAAACGTTGCTCCTGGACGCTTAGGGAGTGAGAGTGTGTTGAACTCGCCTGTCCAGTGGGGTAAGGCGCTCATTTTGCAGCTCATGGTTTCAAAACAGAGATTGGCTGGAATATTCATGTGAAAAAGATGCCATCTTCTGCTATGCATGTCGACATTTCGGTTCAAGTAAGTCAGATGCCTTCACCACAACTGGCTGCAGCAACTGGCGCCATGCTCTTGTACGTGATAAGGGACTGGGAAGGCATGAATCAAGCAAAGAGCACATAGATACATAGACCTCTTCATTTTGCTCTCAAAGTTCACCAGATTGATGCTTTTAACTTCAATATTTAAAAAATAATCTTCCCGGGGGAGCATGCCCCCGGACCCCCCTAGAGAAGGTGAGGACCCTCCGGGAGGTCAGGACCCCCTAGGGTGCTAGGTCCACTCCCCACTTATAAAAATAGCACTTTACCACTGCACCCTCTCTAATCTCAGATGCACCCTGAGTAATTTTGTTCTGGAACCGGGCCTGCTTCTATCAACATGTGTCCCCTCTTCTTCACGTCTCTTCTACATCAACATGTGTCCCCTCTTCTTCATGTCTCTTCTACATCAACATGTGTCCCCTCTTCTTCATGTCTCTTCTCCATCAGCATGTGTCCCCTCTTCTTCATGTCTCTTCTACATCAACATGTGTCCCCTCTTCTTCATGTCTCTTCTACATCAACATGTGTCCCCTCTTCTTCACGTCTCTTCTACATCAACATGTGTCCCCTCTTCTTCATGTCTCTTCTACATCAGCATGTGTCCCCTCTTCTTCATGTCTCCTCTATACATCAACATGTGTCCCCTCTTCTTCATGTCTCTTCTACATCAACATGTGTCCCCTCTTCTTCATGTCTCTTCTACATCAACATGTGTCAAATTTTGGCCACTTTATGATGTCATGACGATTTTTTGTCTTGTGTAACCATTAGCCAATCAGCAACCAAGGTAACCCCCCCACCCCCCCACACCTTATCACCTGAATCTCCTCCTAGAGCACCATTGAGTTCTTTGTAACCAAATGTCTCTCAGAGGGGCGTGGGGAGGGGCTCCTTATTTTCATCTAAAGTAACAGACAGAGAATCAGCACTTTCGAAACAGGGCTGAAACAGAGGGGATTATGGGTAATGCTGCAATGATCTGTTTGGTGTTTCAACCAATCAGAGACAGGCTCTGTATATATCTGAGACCTGTGATATATTGATGAAAAACAGTATAATAGTGGTAACATATATGCTTTGTAACGAGGCATAAACACCTATCATTACATCCCCTTTCCAAACAGGTCAGTATAACACATTTCTTAATTATAAAGCTTCTGGAACGTACAGTCTTCAAATGTAAACATTTTAAACATTCAAAATGTCTAAACATACTGTAAAGAAAGTATAGCCGTTTTTAACTTGATATTTACTCTAAATAAAAGATCTATTGTGAACAAAACTTATGACACAAATATCAAATATCAACCATGCTCTTTTCTTAAAGTCACTTATAACTGCATGTCAACAGTTAGTCCAAAGTTAGCCATGGAGTGCCACAGGGCTCAGTGCTCGGACCTATTTTGTTCACATTATATATGCTTCCATTAGGCAATATTATAAGGAATCATTCTGTAAACTTTCATTGTTATGCGGATGATACTCAACTATATTTATCAATCAAGCCTGATGAAATTAATCATCTAAATAAAATTCAAGACTGCCTCAAGGACTTAAAAACGTGGATGACCTTAAACTTTTTAATGTTAAACACGACCAAAACTGAAGTTATTGTACTTGGCCCGAAGAATCTACGAAACAAATTATCTAAAGATATACTAACTATGGATGGCATTCATTTGGCCTCCAGTGAGACTGTAAGGAATCTTGGTGTTATATTTGATCAGGATTTATCCTTTAACGCCCACATAACATCAATTTCAAGGACCGCCTACTTCCATCTACGTAACATTGCAAAGATCAGGAATATCTTGCCTCAAAACGATGCAGAGAAACTAGTCCATGCATTTGTTACTTCTAGACTGGATTATTGTAACTCTTTATTATCAGGGAGTACTAAGAAGTCAGTCAAGTCGCTTCAGCTGATTCAAAATGCTGCAGCTCGTGTACTAACCAGAGTTAGGAAAAGGGACCACATTACTCCTGTTCTGGCTGCCTTACACTGGCTCCCTATAGAACACAGGATAGAATTTAAAATTCTTCTTCTCACCTACAAAGCCCTTAATGGGCAGGCGCCATCTTACCTTAAAGAACTCATTATACCCTACTGTCCTACTAGGGCATTGCGTTCCAAGAATGCAGGGTTGTTGGTTGTTCCTAGAATCTCTAAAAGTACAATGGGAGCCAGAGCCTTTTCTTATCAAGCTCCACATTTGTGGAATCAGCTTCCAGTTTGTGTTCGGGCGGCAGACAGCCTATCCGTTTTTAAGAGTGCGCTTAAGACCTTCCTTTTTGATAAAGCTTATAGTTAGGGCTGATTAGATTCAGCCCCTAGTTTTGCTGATATAGGCTTAGTTTGTCGGGGGACATCTTACTTCTTCCTTCTCTCTGTCTGTACCTGTGTACTCTCATGTTCCGATTAACCCAGCTTCCCCACATTTCTTTCTTTTTGGTGTCTATATACGCCGGGATCCGGAGTCATGGATGATCCTGCGGTCCTGTGTCCTGGATCGCGAGCGCTGGATCTCGAGTCGTGGCTGTGGTCCTGGATCATCGGTCCTGGATGGATATCCTCGTGGATTCATCTTCCTATTATACACACATGCATTTCCAAACATTTGGACTACCTATGTTGCAAATGTATTATCTTTTCAATTTACACACGGCATCTATTGCACGTCTGTCCGTCCTGGGAGAGGGATCCCTCCTCTGTTGCTCTCCCTGAGGTTTCTCCCATTTTTCCCTTTAAACTGGGTTTTCTTTGGAAGTTTTTCCTTGTGCGATGTGAGGGTCTAAGGACAGAGGGTGTCGTATTGTCATACTGATATTCTGTAAACACTGTGAAGACCACTGAGACAAATGTAACATTTGTGATATTGGGCTATATAAATAAACATTGATTGATTGATTGATTGATTGATTGATTGGTTGATTGATTGATTGATTGATTGATTGATTGATTGATTGATTGATTGATTGATTGATTGATTGATTGATTGATTGAACAGTTTATTGTTCTATAAGTCTGTCAGGCGGTTTTCTATGTCTTGTGGATTTTCTCAGATTTGGTGCTTCAGTTACTGGGGACGGCGAAGGAGGCTCACTATGTTGCAAGTCTGGTGTCTCCTCAACTCCCTGTTCAGACTCAGTTTCCTGGCCAACTTCCTCAATGTTCTCCTGAGTCTTCAACAGACGCTTCCTGTTTCTGTATCATTACAAGACATGTTCTGTATCTGAGACCTGACAAACAGTATAATAGGGGACCTTTAAATAACGTTTAAACCCTGAGCTTTGAACACTTTAACAGCTCATATGAAATCAACACATTTTTAAAAAACAACAAAAACAAAACAATGTAATTGAACCCCAAAATAAAAGAACAATCTACACAAACATATTCTATTGTTGTTGTATTTATTCAATTCAAAGTTGTTTAAATCACAAACAGAACAGATAGCGGTACTTTAGTAACCAACATGTCTACAGTAATTAATATATACTGTATACGTTTACACAGTGAGGCACACACAGAATACATTTAATTAACATTTTATTTTAAAATCAAGTCTAAATACAACTAAAAAACACTAAATATGAAAATGGGAAGAGAGGGTGATGTAGGAAGGAAGAGGTGAGGGACATGGAGGAGAGCGTTTGGGGTGAAGGGAGGGGGAGTATGGAGGAAGGAGGTAAAGGATGGAGTAAGGTGAGAGAGGGTGAGGTAGCAGGAAGTAGGTACAGTTAAAGGGGGAGGGACTTAAAGTGAGTTTTTTTACATCCATTATACAGATTGCGGGAAAACCTGAGCTCCAGGAGAAAACCCTGAGTATGAAAATGGGAAGGCAGGAGGGGGTGAGGTAGGAGGAAGGAGGTGAGAGGAGGGAAAGAGGAGAGGAAAAGGCAGCTACTGACGTCCGGCCTCCTCCTTCTCCTCTTTCTCCCCCTTTGCTTTCTTTTTCATCTCCTTCTCTTGCATCTTGCGTAGCATTTTCTGCAACACGACGTCCCTTTCCTCAGTCGCCCTCCTGTGAGCGAAGAATCCTCTGCTCTTATTCTTCATGTGAAGACACAGGTCCTCCAGAAGTGTCTTCTCGTCCTCCATTTTCATCTCTTTAGTCTCCCAGCTCAGTCGCGTCTGAGCGAGGTCGTCCCTCTCCTCCTTCGCCTCCTTCAGTCGAGTCTCCATCAGATGAACCGTGGCCTCCCAGCTCTGGTGTTTCTGGCTCAGGTCTTTGGAGCACTTCTCCTTCTGCTCCTTCATCTCCTCCTCAAGCTGCTGGACTTTTGTCTCCCAGCTCAGGTTGCTCTCATCCTCTGCCTGGTGTAACTGAGCCTGAATGTCTTTGAGTTCAGTCGCCTGGCTCTGAAGTGTCTGAGCCAGGTCTTCCTTTTCCTGAGTGACCTCTTTTATTTCGGTCTCCATGGAACTGGCCTTGGTCTCCCAGCTCTGGTGTCGTTCGGAGAACTCTTCCCGCTGCACCTCCATGTCCTTCTCAAACTGCTTCACCAGCCTGACATTCAGTGTGACGTCCATCTCCAAGCTGCGGTTCTCCTCAGCCAGCTTCTTCTTGGATTCCTCCACCTGTTTTAATGTCGTCTCCATCTCTCTCCTCTCGCCCTCCAGCTGATGTTTCTCACTCTCCCAGCTCAGCTGTTCCTCGGCAAGGTCTTTGGAGAACTTTTCCTCCTTCTCTCTCATCTGGTCTTTCAGCTGTTTGACATCCGTCTCCCAGCTTGTGTTCTTCTTTGCCAGATCCTCGTTCTCCTTCTCCACCTCTTTTAGTGTGGCCTCCACCTGTTTGAGCTCAGTCTCGCAGCTCAGGTTCTTCTTAGCCAGATCCTCGTTCTCCTTCTCCACCTCTTTTAGCTTGGCCTCCATCGGTTGTTGGTCTTCAGAGTTATTTTCTCCCTGCTTTTCCAACTGGAGCACCAGCTGGTGGACTTCCTTCTCCAAGGTGTGGATTCTAAAGGTCTGCTGACTGTTGTGCTTCATCACCCCTTTCACTTTCCATTCCAGCTTTTGTTTTTCCGTCTCCAAGGTGTGGTTTCTAGCGGCCTGGTGGTTGTTCTCGTCCACTACATGCTTCATGCCTTGTTTTCCACTCTCCCAGCTCTGTTGTTTCTCAGCCAGGTCCTTGGTGGACTTCTCCTGGCTCTGAAGGAGTTCTTCCTCTCTTCCTTTCAGCAGGTTTATGGTCACCAGGTTCTCGTCCAGCTGCTGCTTGTGTCGAGCCTCTTTAACTTCCATCTCCTCCTCCAGAGCGCCGTATCTTTCCTCCAGAGCGCCGTATCTTTCCTCCAGAGCGCCGTATCTTTCCTCACAGACTGTCACACACTCAAAGAGTTCATCTCCTCTCATCACGAGCAGTTTGACGGTCTCTGCGTCAAACTGCAGCAGACTCTCATCGTGCTGGCTGTGGGATGTCTCCTTGCTGCTCTGGTCTGACTTTGTTCTATCCATGGCGCTGTCTGTGGACTTGTGTTGTGCGTAGGAATAGAAATATGTGTGTCTACGTGATACGTGTTTTGTCTGGAAAACTGTGAAGTTAGTTTGCTCTGACTGAATACGTGTACCACTCGCCGCTCTGAACTGAAGAACTGAAGAATGCCTGCACTTCAGAGCTCTCGCCTCGTCAACTTGAAGGCCATCTGTGATGTCATGATGAGGTCATCGATTCTACTCTCATCTGTGATGTCATGTGATGAGGTCATCGCGTACTCTCAACTGTGAATATGTCATTCCGTTAAGGTCACATGTGATTCCGTTAAGGTCACATGTGATTCCATTAAGGTCACATGTGATTTCGTAGTAAAATGCAATTAATTTGTCCCACTTTATGACTTTATGAATGAATGTTGTGCTTTAAGGTCTTTACAGTTACACAATGCAAACATTTAATTTGTTTTAATTGTTCCTGATGTTGTTTTGAGTCAAAGTCACATGCTTCTTTGTAAGCACACATGTCTTTTCTGTCTTTATTAATATAAAATATATAATTATTTATTATAAGTGCATTATTTGTGTGTTTGTTTCTACTTAGACACACTTAAAAAAATACTGACATTATATACAGATCAGTTGATTTTAATTGATTTTTGATTTCACTAAATATAATCGTGTTTGAAGCAATATCACTATATCCCACTATGTGGTTTACATCGTTGTGGTACACCAGGCGTCTGAAGGATGATGCTCCAATATTAAAGCTATTTGGTTTGATATATCACTATCAAACGTATTGAATTAGTCATATTTCAAATATCAGTTTGTAAATGTTTTGTCATATTGGGTACCAATTAGAAATAACTGCTACTGGTTGGTAGAGTGGAAGAAGTACAGGGACTTAGGGGGTAACACATTTGTTATTAAGAGGTAACTAGAAATAAAACAGACCCTTAGTACGATTCAAATGACTGGTATAGTTTATATTGAATCATTACAGGGTATAGACAGAGGACAACAAGCCTTATAGGTCCTTTTGCAATAGAGCGGTGCAGGGATGACGTCTGTTTGTTAGCAAACTTGGATGGTAGCATGTTAGCATCGCAATGGTTCCCTCAAATAAAAGTCAATGGGATTTTTCAAATTGGCTTTTGCACTATTCCAGAAAATCAGATCTGTGGCAAACAAATGTTGATGATACTTACACGTTTTGTCCAGCACCTTAGAAACAGGGCTGAAACAAAGGGGATCATGGCATGCTCAACCTGATCTCACCAGAATGCGTGACTCCACCACGACTCCTTAACACTGCATTGCGTGGTGGACTCACGAACTTTGTTAGATTTGCGTGTCTGCACCACGCAAACAAGCCCAATGTAAAGTGAATGAGGCTCTTTTGTCGTGGTGCACACACGCATTTCTACAACGTCCTGCAGGGAGCTTTTATTCTATAAAACGTTTTTAAAATATACTTTATAGCTTGTAGTAACTCACGGGAGGCTTCTTTTATTTTATTTGTATTCATAATAATTTTTATTTTTCGTCAGAATGTATTATGGTGCATTATTTACGATTTTTTGTTCTCAAAAAACAGTACATTGTGTGTAATACAACTGGGATTTTTATTAAATTAGTTAGCTTTTAAGGAAGGCCAGAGCTTCAGCTGTGTCCAATAGATTGTTCCCTTTAGTTAACGTTTTTTAAAAGAACATTATATTCCTATTTGATCATGTCCCCTTTATTGTATTACGGAGAGCAATGTGAGCATCCATTCCCATTGGATAACGGAGGATTTTACACCCGGAAGTAAGTATTCCCCTTACTGTCGATTAATTTTACAGTGATATCTGCACTACTCATCAACTAAAAAACACCAGATTATCCTTGTTGATTACACAACATTGATTGGTTTAAATTGTGTACAATGCTTTTGTATTTTTCCCCTTCGATTCGGAGAAACAAATATGTGTTCAGTTTAGGATGGCCGAAGACACTACACTACCCAGAATCCTCAGCTATCGTTTGGGACTCCACCATGTGCTTTGCTTGACAAATCCCGTGATTTGTCCTCAACCTCTGTGATTGGATGTTGGAGTGGCAGTGCGCGAAGTTTACGCTGAGCGACAAACAGCATTTTGAAATGGAATGAAACCCATCGACGGCACACTATTCAAAACAGGAATCGAACGTCTCCTACCCCCCCCCCCCCTTAGGTCACAGGCTCCTCCAACAGTGCAACACAATAAAACAGATACACAGAAAAAATAGTGCAAGTCAATACAAAAAGAAAAATAGTAAAATAGTAAAAAGTGAAATAGTGCAATAAGAGTCTATACTAGTGATTGGAATATGATATATTAGACAAATCATTTCTAAGTAGCAGCCAGATTAATGCTATGGATGTTATTTCAAAGTTCAGGTGTTTAATAGTTTTATGGCCGGTGGGATGAAACTGTCCCTGAGTCTGGTGGTTTTAGTCCGAATGTAAGATAAAATAAGATAAGATAAGATGGTACTTTATTGATCCCAATTTGGGACATTGTTTTTGTTGCAGCAGCATAAAAGACAAGGCATTTTACAATAAAACAAAACCACAAATAAACAAGAATAGAAAAAAAAGAAAATAGAAAATATAGGCTACGTGTTGAAATAAAAAATATACATGTAGATATTATATATGCAAATATACATATTCAAAAATATATGACAATGGAATATGGAATATCAAATATTAAACAGATTATATATGTGTACAATGTACAGCGATGTTGTATTAGAGAAACTATGGAGCAGAGAGTTCTCTTCCAGCCAGAGGTGATTTATTGTACAGAGTTATGGCAGTGGGCATGAATGTGTTCCTGTATCGGTCCTTGTGACAGCGGAGCTGCAGCAGTCTGTTGGAGAAGGAGCTCCGTTGACTGTCCAGCTGCAGGTGGAGAGGATGGGTGGGTTATCCATCATGGACAACAGCCTGTTCAGTGTCCTCCTCTCCACCACAGCTTCAAAGGGGTCCAGCTTGATGCCGATCACAGACCCAGCTTTCCTGATCACTTTATTGATCCTGCTGGTGTCACCGGCTCTTATGTTGCCCCCCAGCAGACCGCAGCAAAGAAGAGTGCACTGGCCACAACAGACTAGAAGATCTCCAGCATCTTGCTGCACACGTGGAAGGATCTCAGCTTCCTCAGAAAATAGAGTCTGCTCATCCCCTTCTTGTACACAGCGTCAGTATGAGGGCTTTCTTTAAGGTTAACCTGGTATTTTTACTCCACTACATTTATTTTAGTTACTTTACAGATTCTGATTAATGATGTGAAATATAAACAACCCTTAAAGCAGACTTTAGTTACACCTGAGTAAAATTCAGGGAAGGTGATTGTCAAGTGTCAACAATCAGGAGAGATATTTGATTGGAGGACTGGCTTATCTAAAGCCAGTTGAGTAGCACTTGAAATGTTTGGCTCTATGAAACCTGATGTACTTATATGATTCTGTTTTCTTCAAGCTTGTATTTTGTTGGTCGAACGCACTTATTGTAAGTCGCTTTGGATAAAAGCGTCAGCTAAATGCAATGTAATGTAATGATTGTTGGTGCTTGAGAAGACTAAATATTTATCTGCAGATCCCTATAAAGTATATACATTACTCGTTATTCTCTACAAATTAATTAGTTAATTAAAAACTGTATATAATTGCTATTTTGGACATCCCTTTTGCACGTGTAATAACGTGCTTTAACCAGTAGGTGGTTTGGGTTAAAAAGCTGTCAAGTTTACAGTGTTAACAAAATAAAATATACTGCTGTTTCTGGTTTAGTTTACGACGGATATATTTAGTTATTGTTTTGATATTTGTAACACAAAAGCGATGGAAAAACCCCACAGCAACACAGAAAAGATAGTCTTAACATGAGTAGTTAATAAAAAACAATAATATCAAACAAATTATTACTACTAACGTTATTGTGAAATTAAAACAGAACGGTAAAAGAATAGTTTCCGGTCTATTTTGAGGGCAGATCTCTGTAGATAAAGAAAGAACTACGACAGATGTGTACTATTTACAATGCATTAATGTGATGACTTTCAAAGAGTAAAGCAAGCACTGCTGAATAAAGTATGATTTATCTTTTACGAAACGTTTTTTTTCATATGGAATGCAGTTGGAGGTCAACCAATCACAGAGCTTGAGGCAACGCGGAACAATAGCTGAGGATTCTGGGTAGTGTAGTGTCTTCGACCATCCTAAACTGAACAAATCTTTGTTTCTCCGAATCGAAGGGGAAAATTACAAAAGTATTGTACACAACTTAAACCAATCAATGTTGTGTAATCAACAAGGATAATCTGGTGTTTTTGAGTTGATGAGTAGTGCAGATATCACTGTAAAATCAATCGACAGTAAGGATAATACTTACTTCCGGGGTAAAATTCTCCGTTATCCAATGGGAATGGATGCTCACATTGCTCTCCGTAATACAATAAAGGGGACATGATCAAATTGGAATATAATGTTCTTTTAAAAAACGTTAACTAAAGGGAACAATCTATTGGACACAGCTGAAGCTCTGGCCTTCCTTAAAAACGAACTAATTTAATAAAAATCACAGTTGTATTACACACAATGCACTGTTTTTTGAGAACAAAAATTCGTAACTAATGCAACATAATACATTCTGACGAAAAATAAAAATTATTATGAATACAAATAAAATAAAAGAAGCCTCCCGTGAGTTACTACAAGCTATAAAGTAGATTTTAAAAACGTTTTATAGAATGAAAGCTCACTGCGGGACGTTGTAGAAATGCGTGTGTGCACCACGACAAAGGAGCCTCATTCACTTTACATTGGGCTTGTTTGCGTGGTGCCGACACGCAAATGTAACAAAGTTCGTGAGTCCACCACGCATTGTGGTGTTAAGGAGTCGTGGTAGAGTCACGCATTCTGGTGAGATCAGGTTGGGCATGCTGCAATGATCTGTTTGGTATTTGGAGCCAAACAGAACGTAGGCTATCTTTAGATGCGGATTTTGTTAAACTAATATGTTTGCGCTGTGGACCAACACTATACATTGACGGGGAAGGGGGTAGCAATAAAGATAACACCATTAAACAGTTACACAACATAACAGAAATAATATCGATAGTAACGTCCCTAGCAACCACCTTGGTAACAATGAAAACGTCGCGATTTCCTGAAGTAATCTTCGTAATAACTAGCAAACTAAAGATCATGTATATCCACTGCACACATAATCTGAAATAACAACTCATATTTCTCGCATCAAATGACATCAAAACGCATTTTAATGGCCAAACTAACTTTAAAATAGGCATTTTCCACCGAGAATAAAACGAAGTTCGGCCATGTTTTCTTTTTCTGCAGGGAGAAATTTGAAGATCACGTGACATAGACGCCAGCCATTGGAATGAATGGTGAAAAAAACGAATGCCGTGCTTCCATGAGCGTCAAATCCCGCCGCAGATGGGAATACATTGCAATCAGTTGAAAGCTATTTGCGTCCCTTTATGGCGCTGAAGGAGCCTAGGAGCGTCACAACTGGACGCCACGGACACTGACCAAACATCGCTCCTGGACGTTTAGGTAGTGAGAGTGTGTTGGCATAGCAGAAGATGGCATATTTTTTACATGAATATTCCAGCCAATCTCTGTTTTGAAACCATGAGCTGCAAAATGAGCGCCTCACCCCACTGGACAGGCGAGTTGGATACTTTTTTAGATATACCTGGGCTGGCTCTGTTTTGCCGAGGTCCTCTGGCACTTGAGGGTCGCTGAGGGGTGGCGGTGTTTGGGGCAACGAAGACGGCTGCGGCTGCTCCGCCTCCGTGGGCGAGTCGGGCGGGAGGACGTTAGTGTCCACGACAGTAACGTAATGTCCCCATGATCTGAACTGTTATTACCTGTAGTAGATGCAGTGTTACTGCTGGCGATAACAGCCTGTCCTCCTACAAAAAACGACCATATAGGTCGATTGTTCAGCAGCTAAATACGACCCAGAGACACGTTTTAAAGTGTAGCGCCTCTAGTGGTCGTGTAAGAAACAACATGGTCCTGTCGATTGCAAACGCTCCGGAGGGTCGTTTATTCACAAATAACCCTCTCTGGAAAATCCTAAATTGTGGAATAGTTTGGCCATTAAAATGCTTTTTTATTAGATTTCTAGCGAGAAGTGTATATTGTACTTTTATAATCCACGTCCAGTGGATGTGTAGGATCTACAGTTTGATAGATATACGAAGATGATTTGAGGTCTCGCCAGGAGAACGTGTACTGTATATGGGGCAACTTCCATGTAAAGTTAGCGTGGGTGAAAACAGTATTTCCGGTCTCGAAGTTTTCATAATAAAACCGGAAGTATTCCCCACACTGTCAAATGATTACGCAGTGATATCTCCATTACTCATCCACTAAAAAACATTAGTTTATCCTTGTTAATTACACAATATTGATTGGTTTAAATTGTGTACAATGCTTTTGTGTTTTTAACCTTCGATTCGGAGAAACAAATTGTTTTTTCGGAGTTTAGACACTACAGAGTTTCCGAAGACACTACACTACCCAGAATCCCCAGCTATCGTTTGGGACTACAACATCCGCCTTGCTTTACAAACCCCGTGATTAGCCCTCAAGCTCTGTGATTGGATATTGGAGTGGCAGTGTGACAAGGTTACGCTGAGCGTCAAAGCTCTTTGAAATGGAATGGAACCACGGCAGACTATCCAAAACTGGACTTGGACGGGTCCAGCCCGGCCCTCCCCCCCAGAATTACACTTGCTGCCTATTGTGTGTTTCGCAACATGTTCTATGGCACGTCTCTACTGGGAAATGTAGTTTTAAAAGACGTTTTCGTATTTCCCACAATTAGAAGTTGCCAGTATTAAACTGTATACATCCCTGGAGGTTTAGGGGACACGAAACACATTGGTGTTATCAAATTTAAAACATATAATTAATACATGGGTGAAAATTGCTTGTGTCCATAATGGGCAGCATTAATACCACATGACAGCTGGACTTATGTCTGTGACCCCTCCTGTTGTTAATTGATAAGCCTGAAACATGCACTTGTCAAGGTTCAGATGCACATTTAGCAAATATGGCAGTAGCCATCGATCATCTTAAGATAAGATACTTTATTGATCCCAAGTTGGGAAATGTTTTTGTTACAGCAGCATGTACTACTTTGTTCTACTCCACTACAATTCAGAGGTTAACCTGGTATTTTTACTCTACTACATTTATTTTTGTTACTTTGCAGATTCTGATTAATGATGTGAAATATAAACAACCCTTAAATCAGACTTTAGTTACACCTGAGTAAAATTCAGCCTTATCAGTTTGTCTGTTTTGCACATCCTCCTGTTAATATCTTTGGACGTCCTGCACTAAACTGTTTTACTGTAGAGATCACTACAGTATCTTCTAGATATTTTCCATTCTATATTTCTATCATTGACCCCTATTTTGTATGTAGGCTACTGTTAGAAATTAAAATCAATGTTGATATGGCGTAATTTGAATTAAATACACTATTTAATTTAAATCAGTTTTATTCTGAAAAACCTGAAGTTCACTAACTATTAACTTAATACTTTTATTCTGAAAATGCTTCACTTTCGGTTAGCATTAGCATGTGGCGAAATGCTGCATGTTCAAACCATGAATCGAAGGTGAAATGACATGTGATGTTGTACACAGAGCACACTGGGGTTAGCACTCATTTATTGCCGCTGAATAACGTTTATTAGGGAATGTTTAAATAACCACAGACACCAGAATGATGTAATTTAACAATACAACAAGGCAGGAATTGCATTGGACCCGCCCCCGACGACGTCGGCCAATAGGAGAAGACCTCAGATGACAACAGGAAGAGCAAGCAAAAGATTGACCTCTTCCTCCGGCTGACCCGGACTGACCGGACGCATGGGGAGAGCCACTCGCACATTTGTACACCACCGCATCTTTTGTGTAATTAAATGCTGTTAACTTTTATAAGCTTCCCTTGACTCTTTTCAGTCTCTCCTGCCTTCAGGGCTCTATAATTCACTAACATTTGGCGTCACTGGGTGGACCCTGAAGCTAGATTGAGCTGGAAGACGGGGTAAGGCTGCAAGCTAACTAGCATCACACTAAGTTTTTGGCTGGGCCTAAATGAAAGGTGAGACAGTTACCTGTTTAATTCCGTGGTGATTGCAAGTGGTGTGGAGTGTGTATATAGTGTTTCTATTCGTCTCTGTTGTATCTTCGGCGCCGCCCGATTAATGTGAATATTACATAGTATTAAGACCTTCTGGGGAGGCACTAGCTTGTATCTGGGATACCTCTGGGTAGGTACCAGACCTGATCTGTTTTACGCTGGACTGGATCCATTCATGTTAGTCTATATGTTTGATGTGTTAAACCTGCGTAGTCTGGTTTAATAAAGTATTTTTGTGTGATGATCTAAGCCGAGGCGATTGTGTACAAGATTGGTATGAGATCAGCTTTTAAGGTCAGCATCTATAGAATTTAGAGCTAAGATAAATGAAGATTGTTTTGTATTGTCAAGCAGTGTGGTTATTCATCTGCAGATGTTGTGTTCCCCTTCCCCCAATCACATGTGGTTAATGCTATACTGCTAAGCTAGTTAGCTAGCCAGTTAGCATTAGTAGATGGTGAAATAGTTTGAGTAAAGATACAACCGGTAACTACTGATTGAATACACAGGGATGGTGTAGATTAATGTTGAGAGTAGATTGAGTTGTTTTGTTTTTCATGCTTTTCAAAGAAAGTAATTTGCACTTTATATTTTGAGGAAATAAACAGGAAGTAGGTTTATGAACCGGAAGTACTAGTTGATACATTTGAGAGGAGTTACAAATAAAACAGCTCCCCTAGCGGACATACTAAGTATTACGTTAATACATTCTTCACCACACAGATAAAGATTACATGTGGTTTCTTTGAATTGAAGTATTGTAGTGAACACATTTTATGACATTTGCATAATTTCATAAACTTTAGTATACACGGTAGGCCTACACGGTTTATTTGGATTTGCACCATATTCCTATTTTAATATTACAAAGTAAAAACCATACGCTGTTCATTTTCATTTATTTATTTAGATTTTAGAAATTTGCATAATTTTAATTTTGTCTAATTTTGATTTTCTAATCTCAGTTTTACAACATTTACATTTATTTTCCAAATTCAAAAAAAAAAAATTCAAAAAAAAAAAAAAGTTCGGATGACATACGATATCTTTATAAAGAATACAAAGGTACTATTCAGAGGATTAGTAATTCATTTTTGATAACTTAATAATATTATCCGTGAACTTAAGAAACATGTCGCCAGACACCAAGTTAAGAGCACTCCCAGTGCCAGGCACAACTGCAGATATTAAGGCGAGAGTAAACTCCTGGTCAGATGCTGGGACCGTTCCCACTAAAAGACAGAAGAAATGGAACCAAATAGAGGAACTGTTCAAGCAGTGGCAAACGAGAGGATTGATTCCAGCAGATGATCAACCTGGACCAACGGAAGCCCATAGAAAAGCTGTAGTTGAACATGAGAATGCTGAATACCTACAACAGGAAAAAGCATGGATCAAAGCCGGACAACCCCCTCGGTATGGACCTGCTAAAAACACTATGAAAAAAGCTGAAAAAAGAAAAGTTATGGTTGCAAATCTGATTCTCTATCTAAAATATACCAGCCAGGGATTGACAAACAGCTTACATGTGGTAGCAGCAGAAGATCTGCCAGTAATGGAAGAAGAACTCGGCAGAAGAGATGAAGCACTCTGCAGAAGAATAGAAGCAGAACTCGGCAGAAGAATGGAAGAAGAACTCGGCAGAAGAGAGGAAGCACTCTGCAGAAGAATAGAAGCAGAACTCGACAGAAGACTGGAAGCAGAACTCATCAGAGGGATGGAAGAGAGACAAAAGGCAGATGAAGCCCATAATGACATTATTGCAGAAAGACAAAGGGAGGAAGATAAATACCAACAACTTCTGGCGGAAAGACGACAAGAAGATGTAAGATTCCAGGACATGATGGCAGATCAAATAACTCAAAGAAAACGCCGGACAAACTACTCTCCTGACTATTCCAATGGACAGGGAGATGAAAATGACGACAGCGGAAATGAGCAACATTACCCTGGGACATGCCCCAAAACTAAAAGAACCAAGACCGGTGCACACACCTCCATGCCATTGATAGCGGCTGGAAGAAGAGGATTTCAATACCAACCATGGACTCACAGGGACATGGAAGCATTAGTGTCAAAGCTACCTCCACTCACGAAAGGAGGTCAGAAGTGGGTGAATGATCTGGAGCGATACACAGCCCAAGACCACCTGTGCTTGGGAGACATGAGAGCCCTGCTTGGACGGATAGAAGGAAGATTAGGGGCAAGAGCAGTAGATTCCGAGGCCAATTGCACAAATGACCCAGATGAAACTCCATTCAACTACATCAGGTCGAATTATTGGGCTGCTATTCGTCACATCTACCCGACAACACGCAGTTTACATGCCCTCAACAGCCTGAGGAAAGGCACGGAGGAAGAAATGCATGCCTTCTTGAAGAGATGTGAAGGAGTGTGGGAGGACTACACTGGAGAACGGCATGACGTTTCTCCGGCTGTCGTAATGTTGTGGAAGAACGCTGTCATTAAAGCCCTTCCCCGATCAGTGCAGGCAGACCTGGGAGACGTGGTGGGATTAGTCGCTAAACCCATTGAAGAATGGAGACTACATCTCATTCACCACGATATGAAATACCAGGCAACAAAGTGGGAAAATGACGAAGAAATGAAAGCAATATCCACCACAAGGTAGCACCTCACAATGCAGAGGAGAACCAGTGTTAGATATTAGAAATATTGAGGCGGAAGCATATGCCAGGGCCATGACGAATATTTCTGTTGGATCAGGTTATTGGGTAAATGTAAAAATCCACAAGATGAACTCGTTGCAACCGGTATGGAGTGGACCATGGGAAGTTGTAGAACGCACTGCAGATGCACTCCGGATCAAAGTTAAAAAGGGAACATGTTGGCACCCACTTACACATTGTGTAGCCGTACCGCCACCTTTCCTGAAACGGCACGGCAGTTAGAACTGATTTTGGAAAACTGGTACAAAACAATAAGGAATTGAACATTTTTTACAAGGACAGCACCAGGAGATGAGTAAACTCAAGAATCTGTAGAGTGTAAATACATTGAGAAAAACACATTTTACACTCGAACTGTTTGCATATCATAGACAAGGAATTTAGACAATATAAATAAATGTTCAGCACAAGTAATAAGTATAATGGAAAGTAGACATAGGCCTACACTTGAGTCAAATGTCATTACTGTGATCTGATTAGTGTGCTCTGCAGGTTTACTATTGTAACGGTGGGATTTAAAATATTGGAGAAAATATGAAGATGTTCTCTCGTAGTGTGTGGAATATGTGATGCTGGAAACATGTACGTTTTTCAATTTATAGGAGAAAATGGTTTCCTGAAAGAGTTGTTGGGTAAATATGTAGCAATGGATGAAACAATTTTTAGAGTGAGTTTTTGTAATATCATTAGTAGACATCAATTATGTTGTTTAGATGGCATTTAACAATTAAGACAGATAGTATGATTAGAAAGAGTCAGAGTGGAAAGGGTTGGATTTATTTAACCTCAGTGTGCTAGATTTTTTTATAGGTAATGCGTCCCGAGACCTGGACTCCCCCTCTGAGTTAGAAAAGGCTACGATCCCGACCCTCCAAGCAGACAAAAGACCTAACCCAACAGGAGACTCCTCCTTCTCCATCGAACAGACAGAGAACCAGAGCTGAAACAACAACAACAAGACTGCAGCCAGAACTATCTCCACCTGTGGCATCCAGAACCAAACAGCATGCTGACAGGCAGAAATCTACGCTCATCAGTCCCTCAGACGGGACCATGAAGTTCCAAGCTGAGCACAAGAGCAAAGTGTGGGACATGAGAGCAGAATCCGCCCTACATAAAACAGCAGGGAGACTGTAAAGGAGGAGATGAAATGCAAAGCAGTGCAAGAACATTGGCATGATGGGGCATGCAGATGTAACTGGGCCAATGGCTGCCTAATAGAGTTACAGCTGATGGACTGAAGAGAACACAGAATCAGAGGAGTTGGCATGGTCGATTAGAAGTGAGGAGGCCGGGGTCACGGCTTGAGAAAATCAGAGAAGGAGAAAAGGAAAACGGGAATGAGTGAGTTTACACATAAACACACTTATTCACAAAACGCACATTTAAAGCATAAATACGTAAAGACAGAAAGATTTATTAAATTAAAAATAGCAGTCAAGAGGAAACTATTAAAGTAAAATGAGAACACACTGAGGGTTAAAGGGGGAGACATGACAGAGTAGAACCATATTCTTCAATCTTTTCATCATGTTAACAACATATTCTTTAAGAGATTTGTATTCACGTGTGAATAAAGTAGTGATCTCATTTGTTACAATATTGATCACCATTAAAGGGATAGTTTTAGGAACCACTCTATAAGACAAATCTTTATCTGTATGGATAATGCTAAAGGGAGAGCTAGTGCCAAGCCAGATATAGTATTCCAATCTAAAGAATTGATTTCAGCATTGTAGCATAGTTATTACCATAGGAAAGATGAAATGACTTCTGTTTTTAAATCCTTGATAAAGGAGGGAGTAATTGTTGCATGTTTGGACATCCAGGGTTCCACACACTGCTAAAGAGTTTAACATTGATTTTTAGGTGGACCAGAATTGAAGATGAGCTATGAAATGCATAGCAGAGCTACACAGATCCTAGTAATGTTTTTACACAAGATAAAAGTGATCTACACAATTTTCTGAAATAGATCTATTAAACATTTTAATACTAATTAGGTGTAAATGAATTGCAGTAGTAGTAGTACTCTAAGGAAGTGAGTTTTGTACCAAGTTTCAAGAAAGGTGGGAGGCAGAAGTCCCAATGAAAAGTTAGAGACATCTTGAAAATCATAGTTGAAATCGTGAATGAATAAGGAATGGCGCTCCGCATATGATATATTTTTGTAGATAAAGGGTACCCGCCTATGCTGAATTACCTCTGAAAAGACTCTGCAGAGCACGACATGGCCAAAAGACCCAGACCAAATGACCTTTGACCCTGACTGACAGTGTGACAAAAGCACTGTCCATGACTGACTCTGGGGTGTACCTGACTTGACAACCAGACGGTGTGAGTGTGAATGAATGCCGGCATGTGATCAGTGTAACTGCATGATTCTAAAACAATAACTAACCAAGCATGTTTTTGGACTAACATATTATTTTGGAGCTCCAAGGGAAAGAGGTTTCCTAAAGATTCCACAAAAGGGGAAACCGCACGTGTCCCGTTTCTAATCTACTTGATATTTTACTCCCACAGGAGTTGGCGGTTTGCAAATATAAAACTCAAACTAAAATCTGAAGGATGGAGAGAAACACTTCTTTTCACTGAAGTGTTTAATGTGGAAATGATGATAATGGATGTAAAATTGTAAATAATGTTCGTTATGTCCCTAACCAATATTTACCTGACAGTTTTTTCCCCCTCCCCATTACAGGTTTTGTTACACATGAGTTCATGTGTAAAAAGGGGGGAGTGTGTATAATGTCAACATGGCTGTAAAATTAACAATTGAAATGTTTCTTTTAAGGATTGACAGAAACCTACCGCCCCAACCCAGATGTTCAAACTGAGCATTGAATGATAGTTTTAGAATTAACCTGCTCATATCTGGGGATAAAATACTGTTTGATGGATGATGAATGTTTCTAATATTGATTGAGTTATAGCAAGTAACACAGATGCAGAATCAGTGGCCAAGGGGCTACCAGAGAGATGTAATTCCAGAATGGAATACCGAAGAAGTTGACTTGTGATAATGAAACAATTTTGTAATATTTTAACAGGTATTAGAGTAACTGAGGTTTGAAATGTAGAAAGAACATATTACAGTTGAGCTAAAACATAGTAATGTAATGAGACCGAATTTAATTTAGACAACATCTTGTAACTAGCCTGTTAAAGAATTAGAAGTAAAAGCCATAGACTTTATTGTTTAGTTCATTATGAGGATATACAGTTAATTTTATTTCATAATAGAAAGACATTTGATGAAAGTATGTTGGAATTCTGTATTCATTTTTCAGCTTGATAATAGACAGGTGGAAGCCGTATTGCCAGGTGCAATCGATGGGATTTCTGCACACGGTCCAAGCAGAGAATGACGTACCTTACAGGACAGATACACTCAGGAAATCATTCACTCTGACAGCATCATGACTTTAGTTGTTTTTGAATCCATAATGAAATTGTATTACATAACGTTAGTGTGTCTTTACCACAAACAGGAATAGTTCATTGTTATATTTAGATTTGAGAAATATTACAAGGATTTTATTTAGTTCACCATGAAGATGTTTTTTGTTTGTAACATATGCCCAGTAGTAAGATTCAAATATCAGCAGGTTCTGAATTATTATTCCTCTGTCCCACAACCAACAAGAATGTGGATGGGGAGAAATGAAGCTTAGCGCAAGTTCAGACAGGAAGACCTAACACTCCGTATTGCGCGTCATGGCAATACTTGCTCCCTGCATCTAAATGACAGGGAGCGCCTCTCCTCAGCTAAACCTATCACGCCCCTTCATTACAGGGCTAATCATCGCACCTGTTAACCCCTCTATATATGCTCTCCCCTGTTCTATCAGCTGTCTTCCAGGTGTCAACGCGCAACCCTCCTCCACCCCTTCACCTCCTGCTTCCAACTCAGGGCCAAGCTTAACCTTCTCCCTTCCAACCGGACCTAACCACTTATAACCACCACCAGTGTCTAGACCCAGGGGGGTTCATCGGAAATGGTTCTTCCCTTCCCGATTGATATCCTACTAAAACTTGGGCCTAATCGCCAAAACAACATTCATTCATTTGTGATGAACTGTCATCATTATGTTCCATTGATATAATGTGACCGATAATAAATATGTATTCCATACATCATGTCTCTCCTGATTGAACTATATCTACTAGAACCAGCAGAGATTCATAAATTACACCAGAGGCACAGTAGAAGTAAATAAAGAGTAATATTTAGCTATTTTCAGATAGTTTAATCCTTCTTATACTTTGTAAAAGAACAAGTGCCTTTACACCAGATACAGTAAGAAGATGATTTATGATGTGAAAGGAGGGAGTCAGACGTTTTCCATACCAAGCTAATTGCTGCTATTTTACGAAGTGACATTAAAGGTTTAAGCTAGAAGTTATGCACAAATGAAAAACTTATGAATATGTATTCTTATTTGTTTTTTTACTTTTATGAGTTATGTACCATGCAATGTTTGGATGAAGAACTCATTGATTTCAATATTATTTACATACCTTAAAAGGTATGTAAGGAGGGATTGTTAGAAATTAAAATCAATGTTGATATGGCGTAATTTGAATTAAATACACTATTTAATTTAAATATTCTGAAAAACCTGAAGTTCACTAACTATTAACTTAATACTTTTATTCTGAAAATGCTTCACTTCCGGTTAGCATTAGCATGTGGCGAAATGCTGCATGTTCAAACCATGAATCGAAGGTGAAATGACATGTGATGTTGTACACAGAGCACACTGGGGTTAGCACTCATGTATTGCCGCTGAATAACGTTTATTAGGGAATGTTTAAATAACCACAGACACCAGAATGATGTAATTTAACAATACAACAAGGCAGGAATTGCATTGGACCCGCCCCCGACGACGTCGGCCAATAGGAGAAGACCTCAGATGACAACAGGAAGAGCAAGCAAAAGATTGACCTCTTCCTCCGGCTGACCCGGACTGACCCGGACTGACCGGACGCATGGGGAGAGCCACTCGCACATTTGTACACCACCGCATCTTTTGTGTAATTAAATGCTGTTAACTTTTATAAGCTTCCCTTGACTCTTTTCAGTCTCTCCTGCCTTCAGGGCTCTATAATTCACTAACACTACTCTTAATATTTAAATGTTTTCATCAATAACTAAATAAATATAACTTATTCAACAACTACATTCAATAACGTGCTTTAACCACTAGGAGGTGCGATTTAGACCAGTGGTCTAGTTAATAAAACATAATAATATCGTACATAATATGACTATTCACTTTATTGTGAGTTTAAAACAGAACGGTAAAGGAAAATACAGTTTCAGTCTCTCGATGTGAAGCTTATGCATTGTACCATGAACCTGTATAGACCTGTAACAGTCAACTGCATGAGGAGTTGGAAAGGTAGTTCAGAAAATCAGTAATATCTTTAAAAACTACAAAAAAGTCCCTTTCTCTCAGCTGTGCACCGTTATGGTGTAAATACAGACTATCTACTAATTGGATCAAATATAAAAGTCAGCCGAATTAGTGTTGATACTGCAAGGAGACGTATTGTGTGAAAAGAAATGGAAGATGTTGTTTAATTGTTGATATATTTATGGTTCACGTCACGTATTCAGTTTTGGCGGCATCTCTTCCAGTTTGTCAAAAGGTCTTCTGATCAGGGCTCTATAAATACATATCTAGGGCAGATATGTAATATTTAATGCAGCCGAATCGTGTATTACAATGCCATTATGTGATGACTTTCAAAGAGAAAAGCAAGAACACTCGGAATAAAGTATTATTATTATTATTTTTAATGTTTTCCGATTTCATATCACATAAACACCATATCCCGACGTGCATTGCGGCGTGATTTTAGCCTATCAAAACCTCTGAAAAAAGAAATGTGTCTCTCAGAATC
The DNA here is from genome assembly GCF_902827115.2 of Pseudochaenichthys georgianus. Classification (NCBI taxonomy): domain Eukaryota; kingdom Metazoa; phylum Chordata; class Actinopteri; order Perciformes; family Channichthyidae; genus Pseudochaenichthys; species Pseudochaenichthys georgianus. Next base: position 26,438,503 of record NC_047506.1, on the reverse strand, counting down.
GAAAGAGAAAAACCTATGGGAAAAACACAAAAGCATTGTACACAATTTAAACCAATTAATGTCGTATAATGAACTAGGATAAACTGATGTTTTTTTAATGGATGAGTAGTGTAGATATCACTGTTAAATCATTTGATCATTGGTTTTATTATGAAAACGGCGAGACCGGAAATACTGTTTTCAACCCGTAACTTTACATGGAAGCTTGCCGCATATACACGTTCTCCTGACGAAATCTCAAATCATCTTCGTAATATCTATCAAACTATAGATCCTACATATCGACTGGACGTGGATTCTAAAAGTACAATATATACTTCTCGCTAGAAATCTAATCATAAAGCGTTTTAATGGCCAAACTATCCTACAATTTAGGATTTTACAGAGAGGGTTATTTGTGAATAAACAACCCTCTGTAACGTTTGCATTCAACGGGAGCACTCGAGGCCGACAATTTTAAAACGTAATTATAGGTCGTATTAAGCGCTTGAACAAACGACATATTTGGTCGTAATAAGGGCTTAAAACAATCGACCCATTTGGTCGTATGAGTTGGAGGACTTGTTGAACTGTTGACATGCAGTTATAAGTGACTTTAAGAAAAGAGCATAATTGATATTTGTGTCATAAGTTTTGTTCACAATAGATCTTTAATTTTGAGTAAATAGCAAGTTAGAAACTGCTATACTTTCTTTACAGTATGTTTAGACATTTTGAATGTTTAAAATGTTTACATTTGAAGACTGTACGTTCCAGAAGCTTTATAATTAAGAAATGTGTTATACTGAGCTGTTTGGAAAGGGGATGTAATGATAGGTGTTTATGCCTCGTTACAAAGCATATATGTTACCACTATTATACTGTTTTTCATCAATATATCACAGGTCTCAGATATATACAGAGCCTGTCTCTGATTGGTTGAAACACCAAACAGATCATTGCAGCATTACCCATAATCCCCTCTGTTTCAGCCCTGTTTCCAAAGTGCTGATCCTCTGTCTTTTACTTTAGATGAAAATAAGGAGCCCCTCCCCACGCCCCTCTGAGAGACATTTGGTTACTTACAGAGAACTCAATGTAGCTCTAGAGGAGATTCAGGTGATAAGGGGGGGGGGGGTACCTTGGCTGCTGATTGGCTAATGGTTACACAAGACAAAAAATCGCCATGACATCACAAAGTGGCCAAAATTTGATCAGCTCATTTTCAAACAGGTTTTTATAGAAATTGATCAAAAAGAGAGAGTCTCTTTCCACAGAGGGGACACATGTTGATGTAGAAGAGACATGAAGAAGAGGGGACACATGTTGATGTAGAAGAGACATGGAGAAGAGGGGACACATGTTGATGTAGAAGAGACATGAAGAAGAGGGAACACATGTTGATGTAGAAGAGACATGAAGAAGAGGGGACACATGTTGATGTAGAAGAGACATGAAGAAGAGGGGACACGTGTTGATGTAGAAGAGACATGAAGAAGAGGGGACACGTGTTGATGTAGAAGAGACATGAAGAAGAGGGGACACGTGTTGATGTAGAAGAGACATGAAGAAGAGGGGACACATGTTGATGTAGAGGAGACATGAAGAAGAGGGGACACGTGTTGATGTAGAAGAGACATGAAGAAGAGGGGACACATGTTGATGTAGAAGAGACATGAAGAAGAGGGGACACATGTTGATGTAGAAGAGACATGAAGAAGAGGGGACACATGTTGATGTAGAGGAGACATGAAGAAGAGGGGACACATGTTGATGTAGAAGAGACATGAAGAAGAGGGGAC